>NC_056741.1:474951457-474971457 GCF_019279795.1 Protopterus annectens | reverse complement strand
AATAGGAAATATCCGGATAGAATTCACTAGTAAATACAAACTTAGACTCCCATTCAAGCATAACCAGGTTTGCATACATGGGGGCACAAGCTGCTCCCATAGCCACTCCCCTGGTCTGCTTGAAGTATTCTCCTTGAAAAGCTAAAAAATTGTAGTCTAATACCAGCCCCATCATGTCACAAATCAAGTTGATTTTATCCCAGGTGAATCCTGAGTGTTTACGTAGACTACTAGCAAAAAACTCTAACCCCTCTTCTTTGGGAATACTTGAAAATAGATCTTTGATATCTATTGTAAGATATATTAATTTGGGATGCCATTTGTCTTTCGTCAGGTCTCCCAAAAACCTCCACGAATCTTTCATAATGTGATGAATAGAATCGTAAATATTTTTAATCCATCTATCAATCAACTGACCTATCTTAAAGGTTTTAGACCTGGGTTGTGTTATCTAGTTGCTTTTGTGCTACATTTCTTGGTTTTAAGTCGAGATGGATGATCCAGTGCAACCCGGTTCTGCTTTATTTTGCAAGGATGACGTGGATTCATCGAGAGCTGACCTGTCTTCATTACAAAACGAAGTGCACAGGCTTATGGAACTGGTTACTAGTCTAGTAACCGCAACTGCTGACAAGGCAAAACCAAAAAAAGTGATGGAAGGACTCGAATTGGATGACGCTGAGACAAGCAACTTGGCTGAAGTTGAATGTGGGAAGTGTAAAGTTGCCGTACTTGCGTCATCTCCTTAACAGTACGTGGTCGACGTACTACACACACCGGACCGTGAATATCCGAGAGAGTTAAGAGACACTGAAGGTGTCTTCGATTCCAATCGCAATATTGCTACTAGCATTATTGACTTATCAGATAAGGACAAAGCCAACAATGGAGAGGGGCTGGATTTATTTAACAACGAGGACGGCCATTTCTTCAGCGAACATCCGCACAACGTATCCGAACAGGATTTTACTTTCGACTTCAGCCTCAGTAGAGCGACGTGAAAAACATCAAACAGGAGCCCGACCGAAGGATTCTCTTTCGGTCAAGACCTACGGGCATGGCAAACACAAGTTCACGTCGGCTCCAAAAGGTACTGTAATTCAGACTGTTCCACATCACTCACCAAGTTTTGGTAGAGCTAAAACTATTATTAACCAGGGAAAGGTGGACTTTGAACAGAAAACAAGTATTTGTAATAACAACAAAAAATGTATTACTAGAGAAGGTAATGAGGATGGATTGATGGAACGGTTCTTAGAGGACAGTGTTGATTTTTTTGACGCTGAAGTAGACATTTTACACAAAAGAAAATATTCTAATACTGAGCGGACACATGTGTCTTTGCGGGATGTAATATATGACTTTGGCCGGAAACTTGTTGCTCATAAGAATACCAAAGTAGATTGTAGTTACCTGGCCAGGTGTCTTAAATTAAAGGTAGTACCCAAGGGGTTGAGATTTTTTAAATTACCCCTGGGTATAGAATACGGGTCAGATACCACAAAAGAATTTAATGATTTATTTGACGGTTTTGGCTATGCTTACATCAAACTACTGATCAAATGTTATGACGAAAAGCTTATCAAATTGACTAATGAGGTGGAAAGTATGAATCATACCATAACCAATCATATTGATTTTGAAATTTGGAAAGAGTTATACAAAAAACAATATACAGTAGCAGATAATAAAATATCAGGAATTGAGAGAAAAAATAGAAAAATTACATGTGATTTAGAACTGTATAATAACAACAGAGCTTATGTGTGGCCCTCACACAGAACCCTTGACACTAATCAGAACTACCACCACAGTATGAGAAAATCATCTAAAGGTAGCTTTAGGGAAGAAAATTTTCAGGGGGGGAGGTTTTTTCCAGCAAGAAATTACCACAAGTATTGAATAAGGATTTGGAGGAACACGCAAGTGAATTGTCAGCAATACCTTCACATCCTGATGACAACTTATTTAATGGGACATCCATATTGTTACCTCACCATGAATACACCCTGAACAGAGTAGGTAACAGGGCCAGTATCAATACTTATACTAAGGGAACAGTTTGTAAGGAAAATAACACCGACAACAAACGTCCCAACACAATTGTGTACGAAGGGTTCAAAGTGTATAATTACACAGAGATAGAAATAGATACTGACTTTGTTAAATTATTGAGTAAGGGGATGAAGTTTATTCCTTTGACAGGGATGAATATAGTCGATAATATTAAGGAGGTCAAGTTGTACTGTAGAAGGCTCAACCTAGCAGTAAAATTTGAGAAAAACACAGATACCAATACCAACAAGGAAGGGAATGTTATTGGTATAGCAGGGACTGACCTCAGGAAGAAAAGTACTTGTATCCCTGTGAGTAACCCTTTTATACTCAATTATGAAAAAATGGTGTGTAATGACATTTATTGGGTACATAAGAACATTAAAAAAGAAAGGATTAAATATGACGACAATCTAACACCATCAGAGAGGGACAGTCTGGAAAAATTTATATGCAACAGAGACATTAGAATCATGAAGCCCGACAAGGGAGGTGGGGCAGTAATTTTTTACACCAATGAATACAACGAAGTAATACACAATCTTCTGCATGAGTCAGGAAATTATGAAAATATATCTTTGAATCAAATCAATATCGGACACAAAAGAACCGACTTGTGCATAGAAGAATATTTGATAGATAACAGGATATCTAATGATACATACACTTTTTTGAAGACTGACTATCCCATTTTGGCCAAAATGGTTGGGATACCCAAGGTCCACAAATCTTTAGACAACCCCCCTTTTCGGCCCATTGTATCTGGATCTAGGTCTAAAACCTTTAAGACAGGTCAGTTGATTGATAGATGGCTAAAAAATATTTACGATTCTATTCCTCACATTATGAAAGATTCGTGGAGGTTTTTGGGAGACCTGACGAAAGACAAATTGCATCCCAAATTAATATATCTTACAATAGATATCAAAGATCTATTTTCAAGTATTCCCAAAGAAGAGGGGTTAGAGTTTTTTGCTAGTAGTCTACGTAAACACTCAGGATTCACCTGGGATAAAATCAACTTGGATTTGTGACATGATGGGGCTGGTATTAGACTACAATTTTTTAGCTTTTCAAGGAGAATACTTCAAGCAGACCAGGGGAGTGGCTATGGGAGCAGCTTGTGCCCCCATGTATGCAAACCTGGTTATGCTTGAATGGGAGTCGAAGTTTGTATTTACTAGTGAATTCTATCCGGATATTTCCTATTATGTTAGGTACCTTGATGACATTTTTATATTATGGAATGCATCAGTGGAGAGATTAGATGAATTTATGAAATTTCTTAACTCTACTACAGAATTTCTGAAATTCACTTATAGTTATAGTTGTAGTGAAATATCCTATTTAGATACTCTCATCAGCAACAATGAAGACGGCTTTATTTCCAAGGTATATAGAAAGCCTACTTTCTCCAATGATTATATTCATTTCACCAGTAATCAACCAGTAATCACCCTCCTCATGTTTTCAAGAACATATTGAAAGGCCAATGCATCAGAGTAGCTAGGATGTCATCGACCACGACCATTATGAAGACAGAACTTGGATGCATTAAAAAACTTTTTCTGGATCGAGGTTATCCAGATAAGATGGTTAATGAGATGACCAATTACGTACAGGGCCAGTGGGGACTTAAATACACTCCTATTCTAGGAAATTACTGTATGGAAAAAGTGAAAGAGAAGAAGAGTGTTTTTAGTGGGAGAGTTTGCGTTTTGACGTATACACCACATACACACATTTAATTACAGACATTCTTGATAGACACTGGGAATTGTTAGCTGCACTGGACATGGAAGAGATCTTAGGTAAATTTCCCAAACATGTATATAAGACAGCTCCCAACGTCAAACACTTGTTGGAGAAGACAAGTGGAACTAGCTATAAAGAGAAAAGTGAAGGTTATAAAGGAACAACTAAATGTGGTAGATGCAAACAATGCAGATACATCAACCAGGCCAAAGGCCTTAGGTTGGATGACATTAACCGCACCTACATTACAAGTATGACGGGGAACTGTGATTCTAAGGGGGTAGTATATGTGGCTTTATGTACACGATGTAAAGCACATTATATAGGGAAAACGGAAAGGCAGCTGAAGAAGCGGATGTACGAACATCAGTACAGGATACAAAAATGTGATACTAAAAACGCTCT
Source organism: Protopterus annectens (assembly GCF_019279795.1). NCBI lineage: Eukaryota > Metazoa > Chordata > Ceratodontiformes > Protopteridae > Protopterus > Protopterus annectens. The sequence continues at coordinate 474,967,242 of NC_056741.1, read as the reverse complement.
ATACAGACACATCTCTGAGAAAGGCTTGGATCACAATTTTCAGTTTACTATCATTGATCAGGTCCATTTTTCTCCTTTTGGAGGGAACTGGAAAATGGAGTTGGCCCTTAAAGAAAGTAGATGGCAGATACTAACTGACTCGACTAGAAAACCTGGTTTGAATGACTACATCAGCATCAAACCATTTTTAGCCCTTTTTTGATATTAACTAATGTATGATTAACATATGTTTTTTGATTATGATGGCAGTTTTTTTAATACATTTTTTCAGGTCATATATATACTTTTTGGTCCACATTCCAAATGTAATATATATTACTGCATTATAGGATATTATGTTGCCAAATCTGACCGTGATGACACATATCTGCATTTCTAAGTAGATTTTTTAACCTTACTATTTATCCTAATTTTCTACCATTATAGATTTTTATTTTTAATGTAAAATTAAATCTAGTTTTTGTATTGTCATAGATATCATACATAAATTTGGAGCATCACAATGTATACAATTTTTGTAATTTGTAGTTAGATACTTGCATATATCCACAGTATTTTCATGAGAATGTTTTCATCTGTGAGGTTTTATGCTTTTTTATAGGAACTAATTGTATTTGAATAGTAGAATGTATTATGAGGGATTTCATACAGCTAGTATGTCTTTAAATTATTTTGAAGGTTCTCAGTATGTAATAATTCAATTAAGGTGATTATAAAATGGATTGAACCTGTTGAATTTACTGTTCTGAGGAAGACTGACATACAGTTGAAAGCGCTTAACCCGTGTTTTATGTCGTGTGGTTTTACCATTAAACAACTTTTTAAATTTTAAAGTTGCATCCTGGTGTACGAGCAGTGTGTTCTACAGCACATCTATCTGGGTTGTGTTATCTAGTTGCTTTCATGAACCAATAATGGCAAATGCTCCTCATTCCCTCGAACATCACGTAAGCTGTAACAGTCGACAAAAACAAAAAGTTGCACACCTCTCCTGGAAATCTGTAAAACTTAAGGTGGTCATTTTCCCCAAAGAAAATGAATGTAGTGGGCACCCAATTCCCCAGAATTTGCCACCCACCCCCTACCAGCAGATGAAGTTAATGCCAAGATACAGTCTATACATATGGACAGGGAATAAAACACAACAGCTTAGCCACCACCATCCAAAGAATATGAAATGCGATTTTGCCACAAACTTAGGAACCAGAAACTGACAATCTCATTGCCATTTGGTAATGGAAATCCCCAAATGAGGCTAAATGAAACTCTGATCTACATACGTTATTGACAATCCCCTTTCTATCCAGCATGTCCCCTTTAAATGTCAATCTACTAGACTGTCCTGTCACTCTACCCTTACGAGTTTTAATTTTAGTTTAAAATTCCTGTATTAGTAAAGTAAAATGCATCAAAATCTGTCCTACCTTTGTAAAACACCTGAACTCTTCCAGTCGTACCAAATGTGGGCCAGACAATGGCATTATCAGCTTGCTCGAGTCTCTTGCTCATTAAACCCTTTCACGGCCCTCCCAACAATTAGTGTTCTCAACTGGAGAACACTCCAGCATTCAGCTGAGCGAGTTAGACATAGTACCCATTTAACCTGATCCACTAATTTGTTGCCTATGTCAAGATCCTTTGTTAGGGCAATCTCTGCCAATCTACAGTATGCTCTCACCACTCCATTTAGTTGGCCAAATAGGATCTCCTTCCAACTATTAAATTGCCAAAAGACATCAAACCATGAAACATCTTAAGCCTACTTGCCAAGTATAGGTCAAAATTCAGCAGATCTAATCCGAACAGCAAAGACCACGAGTACCTCCCCTGCTATCATAGGCTTAGCCCCTGCCCAAACAAAACATTGTACAAGCCAACCAGGACACCATGGGCTACATACACAACTTGGACAGCTTGGACTCTGGCTCATATCCAAACATAGCCCATTTCACCCAGTTACAAAATTGACACTTAAATATATATCCCAGAAATAAACTCAGCTGCAGGCATGTGTGAAGGTGCTAACTGCTTAAGTTATCAGCCTGAAAAACTGAAGTCAACTAATAATTGTACTCCAAGGTTAAGGTTAGAGTACGGCCTTTGCTTTACCCTTGTTAAATCAATCATATACCCCTAGCCAGTGCTCTACATGTATAAAGCTCTTAACTCTCTGGAATTAGCTACTACCCATGAGGTTACAGGAGTAAAATCACCATCTTCCTAACAAGGCCATTTATCTTCTAACCTCCAAAACAGCAAATGCCACAACATAGCTGCCAAAGGATGCACATATACCTCAAAAGGGAGAGAGGATATCTGTACCTGGTACACCTACAAATCTTAGGAGGAGGATAATAAACTGAACTTGAGCCTCCATACCACTATACACATTTCAGAAGAGAATGTAACTAGAAGTAGTTATTTAATACAGACATTGTAAGATATGAAGTCACCTGGGCAGGGTTCTTGCCAGACTTCAAAACTACAGAGATTAATTCCCGTTTCCAAGTACAAGGAATTTACAAAGTATCTAAAAATCGAATTAGGATAAACATGTCCTTGCCCATATAATAAAGAGGAAGACTAACCAGCCAAGGAGTTTTATACGCCACACCAGATAACACAGACTCAAATTCCTCCTATTACCACAGCCATAAGAGCACTGTGTGCGTCTTTCGGCTTTTCCCAGTTAGGGGTCGCCACAGTAGAACTCCAGTCCGCTAATGATTGGCAGTAGAGTTTTACGTGCTGGCTTGCCGGGCCTAACTCACAACCTTCAACGAAGGAACGCCCATTCACGCATGTCGCCACACAGAAGACGCTCTGAGAATCGAACGGGCAACGTCTAACTGTGAGGAGACAACGCTACCGCAGCACCACCACAGCCGTAAGAGCATAAGCATCCTTAAACTCTCTGCTCCAAAATGCTTAGAAGTCAGGAGAAAAAAAAAAAAAAAACCTCGAAATTCTAAAGAAAAGCACACAGCCAAAAAGGCCATGGATGAAGTGAAGATTTCCAAAATATTACATACATTAAATCATCCTATTCCAAGCTCCACCCTTCCCCCCATTATTAACATGTCTCCCAAACCATTTATCTTCCAATTGCCACTGTGGAACTGCTATACAGTATTACTTTAAGGGTGTGCACACTTGTACAACCAGCTTATTGTACATTTTTTATATTTTTCCCCCAACAGACTTTTTTTTTTAATTGAATTGTACAGGTTATAGGTCACATTAAACATGGGAAAATTTTTTGAAGCTATTGTGGTCTCATTTTTTATATCATAAAAACCTGGCATTTTACAGGGGTGTGTACACTTTTTTATATCCACTGTATTACATTATAATCTCTACACACACACAAGTACAGACACGATATATAAATATTAAAATATACATAGCAAACAGAACAACCACCAGAAAAACAGCACTGCACCACAAAGTAATGAGAAAACCAAAATCAATGATGTTACAACAAGGCAGTCCATAAAACACTGCTGTGACTTGAATAGGAACTTTGTCTTTAGTCTTTTCCCAGTTAGGGTCAGCACAGCAGAACTCCTAATGATTGGCAGTGGATTTTTACAGTGCCAAGTTGCCAGCCCGATGCCCAACCTTCAAGGAAGGCACACCCATTCACGCACACACCTGCATGTCTTTAACGTCACTCAACCGTGGGGAGGACATGCAGACTGCACACAGAAGGCGCTCCAGCCAAGAATCGAACAGGAGAGCATCTTGCTGTGAGGCGACAACGCTAACCGCTACACCACCATGGCATAGTAAGACAAACTTCTAAGAAACTTCTAAAACCGTAGGTGCTTTCAGGTATAAGATTAGTTTAAACAGATCTGACAAAGGATAATCAGGGATGTCAAAATTTAAAAAAAAAAAACTTTGTTAATGCTTCAGTTCCCACACCTTTAGAGAGTGTGTTTTTGTGGGAAGTAGGATGTCCATGTGCCTGGAACCTTCCTATCCATTTCTGCAAGTTCCAAGTGATTATTATGACCACCACCTCTCTGTTGTTCAGATACCACTTGTTTTACTAAAAAAAAAAAAACAAAAAAACAAAAACTAACATGTCCATTTGATTCGTGCACGTTTCGCCAGGGGATTTTTAAGATCTTTTAGACTGATATCACTGTTCTGCTTAGATATCCTTTCATTAAACTGCCTCAGTCTTCCCTACATAGAAACATGTACAGCTGTTGCATATAGCAAAGTACACCAAATTTTTAGTAGTATAGTCAGCATACAGCTTTGGTGGGCAGCCACGGTGGTGCAGTGGTTAGCATTGCCACCTCACAGCAAGAGGTGTGGTCGCGTGGGTTTCCTCCGGGAAGAGACTGAGGAGGAGGAGGAGGAGGAGAAGACGACTGAGGAGGAGGAGGAGGAGGAGGAGAAGACGACGGAGGAGGAGGAGGAGGAGGAGAAGACGACTGAGGAGGAGGAGGAGAAGACGACTGAGGAGGAGGAGGAGGAGGAGGAGAAGACGACTGAGGAGGAGGAGGAGGAGACGACGACTGAGGAGGAGGAGGAGACGACGACTGAGGAGGAGGAGGAGGAGACGACGACTGAGGAGGAGGAGGAGGAGGAGAAGACGACTGAGGAGGAGGAGGAGGAGAAGACGACGGAGGAGGAGGAGACGACGACCGAGGAGGAGGAGGAGACGACCGAGGAGGAGGAGGAGGCGACGACTGAGGAGACGACTGAGGAGGAGGAGGAGGAGGAGGAGACGACGACGACTGAGGAGGAGGAGGAGACGACGACGACTGAGGAGGAGGAGGAGACGACTGAGGAGGAGGAGGAGGAGGAGGAGACGACTGAGGAGGAGGAGGAGGAGACGACTGAGGAGGAGGAGGAGGAGACGACTGAGGAGGAGGAGGAGACGACTGAGGAGGAGGAGGAGGAGACGACTGAGGAGGAGAAGGAGGAGGAGGAGACGACTGAGGAGGAGAAGGAGGAGGAGGAGACGACTGAGGAGGAGAAGGAGGAGGAGGAGACGACTGAGGAGGAGAAGGAGGAGGAGGAGGGACTGAGGGGGAGACGACTGAGGAGGAGGAGGAGGAGGAGGAGACGACTGAGGAGGAGGAGGAGGAGACGACTGAGGAGGAGGAGGAGGAGGAGGAGACGACTGAGGAGGAGGAGGAGGAGGAGGAGGAGACGACTGAGCAGGAGGAGGAGGAGGAGGAGACGACTGAGGAGGAGGAGGAGGAGGAGGAGACGAGTGAGGAGGAGGAGGAGGAGGCGACTGAGGAGGAGGAGGAGGAGGAGACGACTGAGGAGGAGGAGGAGGAGACGACTGAGGAGGAGGAGGAGGAGACGACTGAGGAGGAGGAGGAGGAGGAGACGACTGAGGAGGAGAGAGGACTGAGGAGGAGGAGGAGACGACTGAGGAGGAGGAGGAGGAGGATACGACTGAGGAGGAGGAGGAGGAGGAGGAGACGACTGAGGAGGAGGAGGAGGAGGAGACGACTGAGGAGGAGGAGGAGGAGGAGGCGACGACTGAGGAGGAGGAGGAGGAGGAGACGACCGAGGAGGAGGAGGAGGAGGAGGAGGAGGAGGAGGAGGAGGAGACGACTGAGGAGGAGGAGGAGGAGGAGACGACTGAGGAGGAGGAGGAGACGACTGAGGAGGAGGAGGAGACGACTGAGGAGGAGGAGGAGGAGGAGGAGGAGACGACTGAGCAGGAGGAGGAGGAGGAGACGACTGAGGAGGAGGAGGAGACGGAGACGACTGAGGAGGAGGAGGAGGAGGAGACGACTGAGGAGGAGGAGGAGACGACTGAGGAGGAGGAGGAGGAGGAGACGACTGAGGAGGAGGAGGAGGAGGAGACGACTGAGGAGGAGGAGGAGGAGGAGACGACTGAGGAGGAGGAGGAGGCGGCGACGACTGAGGAGGAGGAGGAGGCGGCGACGACTGAGGAGGAGGAGGAGGAGACGACTGAGGAGGAGGAGGAGGAGGAGACGACTGAGGAGGAGGAGGAGGAGACGACTGAGGAGGAGGAGGAGGAGGAGACGACTGAGGAGGAGGAGGAGGAGGAGACGACTGAGGAGGAGGAGGAGACGACTGAGGAGGAGGAGACGACTGAGGAGGAGGAGACGACTGAGGAGGAGGAGGAGGAGACGACTGAGGAGGAGGAGGAGACGACTGAGGAGGAGGAGGAGGAGACGACTGAGGAGGAGGAGGAGGAGACGACTGAGGAGGAGGAGGAGGAGACGACTGAGGAGGAGGAGGAGACGACTGAGGAGGAGGAGGAGGAGGAGACGACTGAGGAGGAGGAGGAGGAGGCGAAGACGAGTCAGCATACAGCTTTGGTATAAACAAAATTAAATAGGAGCGTTTGCAATTAGAACGACAAGGATAGGTTCCTTTCCTGCTGGACTATAGGTGCTGTACGTTTTAAAGCATGGCATCTGCTAAAGATTGCGACTGTTCTTAAAGGTAAAATGCGGTCCATTTCTAACAGTCTCTAATCATCTCATTTGATGCAAGGATCTTCCCATTAGCTTCAATGATGTCACATACATACATAAATCACTTAGAGCAAGGCAGCCGTGCTCAGACTTGTACATTTGTGGCCTCTTTTTCATGTGTTCAGAACTATGTTTGGGGCGGATATCATTCCGATACAAACAGGGACTCCATCTTAAAGGTAGGTAAAGTTTGATTTATTACAGGTCCTAGCTTAGTAATGGTGCATTCCACCAAGATGGTTTACTTTTACATTCCCCAGTAAATTTGGTGCAGATTTTGACAGCTCTGTTTATACAAACTACACAGACTGCAATAAACTTCATGCAAGTAACTGCTAATGCTGCACAAGGGCTGAAAATTCTGCATCTGAATTTTTGCAGCTCATTATATTTATTGATCTTTGTTAACCAGGTTAGTCCAGCTGGGCTTTTGGCTCTTTTTCAGTGGAGACCCAAGGAGAAAAGCTCCAAAACAGTTAGTTTACAAAATAAAAACGTTTACAGTAACATATGATAAGAAACTGAGTTATACAATATCATAAAAATACAAAAGCAAAAATTGCACTCACAGTTGAAACCATTCTGTGTTAGAGATTTACATATTTACAAACATGAGTTTGATCCATTAAATATGCTGTATAAATCAGAAAGGTATCCACTAGTACAGGGATTGGTATTGTGAGGGGCAGTTACTGAGCAGGGAACACCAAGAGTGGAGAGGGAGGGGTCAAGTTGGGGCTTTACAACACATTTTGGAGCCAAGTAAATGGAGTTTGAGTTTTTCCTTAAAGTGGGTTGGGTGAATATTGGAGCATATGTCTCTAGAAACTTTGTTCCAAGTCTGGGCTATGGAGTATTTATATACAAGTTTGCCTACTGCTTTGTTTTGGTTGGTAGGTATGTAGTAGTTGCTTGTTTGAAGTACGGAGAGTCCGAGAAGGAGTGCAGGTAGAAATGAAGGGAGAGAGAAGAGAGAGAAGAGAGAGAAGAGAGAGAAGAGAGAGAGAGAGAGAAGAGAGAGAAGAGAGAGAAGAGAGAGAAGAGAGAAAAAAAGTGTAACATATGAAGTTGTGATAGCAACAGTAAGTGGGGAATTCAGCCAGTTGAGGGATGCAAGGGCTAGGCAGTGATGTGTAGTGTATGGAGAGTTTGTGAGGAATCTAGCAATCTTATGGCAAGTTTGCTGGAGTTTAAGGCTGTGGTTTGAATGTTGGTGAACACTGGGGGAGCATAGAGAAAGGAGAGGAGGAGAGCTTGAGCAATGGAGAGTCTAGCATTTGGAGTTAGAAATCTTTTTGGTTACGATATAATAAACCTAATTTCTGGTTTGTGATATAATAAACCTAATTTTTGGTTTGTCTTTTGTATACACTGGAGAAGGTGCATATTAAATTTGAGTTAATCATTGAGGAGGACTCTTAGAAGTTTAGTGTGAGCATCAGGTTTAAATAACAGTGTTATTTGAGGAAGTGACAGAGGGGACTTGTGGTGGGAAAGCAAGCGGGGGAGAAATAGTAAGAGTTTGGTCTTTTTATGGTTGAGGATGAGTAGGTCAGCAGCTAGCCACTGTTCAGTAGATAAAAAGGTTTGTTGAGTGAGAGTATATAAAGTCCAGAGATAGAGATGAGGGTTGAATCATTGGCATACTGGATGAGGGAGGATAGTTTACAAGATGTATGGAGGTCGGTGAAGATATTGAGCAGGAGGGGCCCCAGGATGAAGCTCTGGGGAATTCCTGTTGGGACAGGTAAGAATGGAGAAGATTTAAACAGACTGCTACCTACTAGACAAGTAACTGGAGAATCGGGTAAGGGTGGAAGATAACAGATTGAGACTAGCAAGTTTAGGTAACAGTAGGGGATGGGAGACTATCAAATGCCTTAGAGGCATAGCAAGAGACAAGAGATAAGTTTATTATCTAGGGCCTCAGCAATGGTATGGGTAAAGGATAGGAGGGCAACAGTTGTGCTGTGGTTGGGATGGAAACCGTGCTGGAGTAGGTATTTAAGAAGTTGCGAATGAATGCTTTTTGAGGATTTGAGAGAGGAGGGATAAGACAGCTATAGGATGGGTCTGTGGAGTGGAATAGTGAAAAAGGATTTCCACAGGGTAGGCACAGTGGATTTCTGAATGGACCTACTGATTAGAATAGACACTCGGAAAGCTATAAAGTCAGCAGCTTTTGTGGAAGACAGGAGATAATTTATCAACGGATGGGGAGCAAGGTTTGAGCTTAAGAGGAGGAGACTGGATGCAAGATGTAGGAACAGGTTGTAGGGAGAAAGTATTATTGTTAGGTGGGTTATGGTTTTAAATAGGATAGTACCCTGAATTCAGAGGTGCTCATTGGAGTGGGCTTAGATGCATTAATGTTGACACTTTCCTGCACTAATTATTTTACTATGATTTACTAGGAAATCTAGACCAGAGTTTTCTAATAATGTGTCATTCCTTAATACATACCCAGTTTTGCTGCATTAATCAGCTGAACTGGCCAAGTATCAGATGTCAGCCATGACCAAAACACATGGCATAAACAATGTAGCAAAGTTAATACAAATTTTATAATAAAATGCAGATATTTTTGAGGTGGAGGAGGAGGAATGGGTGCTTTCCACTACTTTAGCAATATGCTTTCTCTATAACATACTACCATACCTCTCCACTCCTATGACTTGGGTATAGCATGAAGCTGCGGTGGTGCAGCAGTAGCGTTGTCACCTCACAGCAAGAGGTTCTCCCATTCGATTCTCAGCTGGAGCGCCTTCTGTGTGGAGTCTGCATGTCCTCCCCATGGTCGAGTGGCAAGCGAAAGACATGTGTGAATGGGCGTGCCTTTGAAGGTTGGGCATCGGGCTGGCACCTCAGCACCATAAAAATAGACTGCCAATCATTAGCTGACCGGAGTTCTGCTGTGGCGAACCCTAACCAGGAAAAGCCAAAAGAAAAACAAGGATTTTAACCCTCGAACTTAGCATCTCTTTTCCTAGATTTACTTTTTGACTCCCTTTCATAACTGTACAGGGAATGCATAAAGACCTTCTCTTATGAAAAATAAAGTGCTCCTCTTTCTGATAGTATGCTGTGCTATGATTTTAACATACTACACACACACACACTACAAGGCTTACAGCATATGTGATGACAGTACCTTTTGTAATACACTGCTCCTTGCAGTACTAGCACTTTTAGCAGTAGTAGTCTTAAAAATGTTTAATTAGCACAAAACTTGTAAGAGGTTTTACTTATGGCATCACAACAGCATCTGTGTGGTTACTCTCCTACTAGTAATACATATAAGGAATGGTGGGCGAGTCACACACCACTGCCCTAAAGCTATTTTTCTAACACATTACTCTTGCAGTCAATCCTGGTTTGTACAACAAAAGCAGCCATATTACTACAATGGTCCAAATAAATACTTTGTGCTTCCTAGTTTGTACAACAAAGCAGCCATATTACTACAATGGTCCAGATAAATACTTTGTGCTTCTGAAACTTATCTACTGACCTATGCAGGCCACAAGCCCTACCCTCTATGAACATATTAACAAATTACTCCCACACCCAGTCTTGCTTGCACATGTCCAAACAGTACCATATACCTCTAAATTTCTGTCATTTTGACAAAATGAAAGTGAGTGTGTGTAGTTGGGGGGGGGGGGCGCAAAGGCCCCAATCACGAAAATATTTTAAAATATAACTAGCTTGCTCAAATAGAACAGGTTTTGAATCAACATGTACTTTCTGAATAGAGTATTATGACTGGCTCGATCATTATTCAACTTATGTGTTTGAGACATGGATGTCAAGAAATTAATCTCGAACGAAGCCAGAGGTGAATCTTGGCATCCATATCAAGAACACATAATTGAAGGTTATGATAGTCGAACGGATCATAATTCTTTGTAGTGCATGGAGCTTTATTTGGAGCAAAAATAGACAAAGGAACAGAATGAGATAAGGAGTAATGAACAGGAGTGAAAATTAAGGGCATGGAGACGGTTGTTTTACAAAGATGAGAATGTTATAGAACAACAAAGAGGAAAATAAACAGAAGTATGAACAGGTAAGAGAGCAAACATTAGCAGTATGGTATCATTAAAGTGAAAACTTCTCTTAGTGTTGGGCCATTACTACCTGCTAAAATATGGAAGTGTTAGAGAATTGAGAGTGAGAAAGGCATAGTTGTTGAGTAAATAGCCAAGCATCTGTTTTGAGGGTTGTGCATATACAGTTCCAGGTGTCAAGAATTTTTAAGATTGGTCTTAAAATTAGAAAGGTTGCTAGTACATACAAACGGAAAAGGGGACAGAGTTCCAGGAATGGCTACATAGCTGGAATAGAGAGGTTCCTGCTGACAGGTGTAGTTTTAGGTAGTGAGGAGTATTTTGTTTAAAGACTGAAGTGGCCTAGCAGGGGTGTGTGCACAAGTCTACCAGGGTTTTGCTTTGCATCTGAATTTGTAGACCAGGAGTAGTTGTGAGCGAGTTGCTGTGGTAATTCAAGCCATTCAAGCTGTTTTAAGGCTATGCAGTGATGGGGTTATGTTTGATGATGAGTTGTATCAAAACTGTATTGTAGCACTGGTTTAATTTATTTTGGATGGAAGCTTGAAGTTATTCAGTTCTAGGGAACCATACAGTAAAAGTGGGGAGAGTAGGAGTGTAGAAGCCAGGAGGAGTTTCCTGGATGAATCTCAGTTATGCAGTTTTTATTCTACAGAGTAGTGCCCCTAATTTTGGTGAGTTTTTGATAGCTTGTTGCACATTAAGTCAAATTTCCAGTTATCAACAGTCATTCCTAGCATCTTGGTATGGTGGATGACTTCTATAGTGGTGTTATCAGATGCGGTTATTGAGAAATGAGGTACTGTGGAGCAATTATTTTACTAGAAGAACAGATTAATGTGGAGTCATCAGTATATTGTATGAGGCATGTTTGACATTTGAAGGAGTGTAGGTTATTGGTAAATATGTTGAAAAGCACTGAGCCCAATATGGAACCTTGGGAACACCCATTTTGACAAGAAGGAATGCAGAGTAAAAAGTAATCCATTTAACAGACTGGAGTCCACTGGAGAACCACTTGGAAGTGTATGAGAGGCCAAGTGAAGAGAGCGGTTTTAAGAGAGGGCTATGGGAAACAGTATTGAGGGCCTCAGACAGTTCCAGACAAAAATTGCAGAAACCAGCTAGCCGTAGTCTCTCACTAGGTTAATAGTGTTGAAGCTTGAAAGAGCCAGGGTAGTGCTATGTCCTGGTCTAAAACCATGTTGTGGGAGGATGACGAGGTTAAGATTGTAAATGAGTCAACAGATTATGAATGCATTGTTCAAGGATTTTCAAAAGGAGAGGAGTGAACGGCAATGGATCTAAAGTTGGATATATCATTAGGAATTACATCCTTGTGAAGTGGGAGGATGCAAGATTTTTTTCCATAAAGCTGGGACATGAAATTCCTGAACAGACTTATTTACGAGAATGGAAACTGGAAAGGAAATTTATCTGGCTGCCATTTTTAAGAAAAATCACCAGAAAATCCATCTGAACCAAGTGTACTCTAACTTGTTTGAGGTACTTCTTGATTGTTATCATAGATACTGTTGAAAGAAGAGCGAGTACTAATGGAACGATGAGACTCACTGGGATGTGGCCAGATTACTAGTAGAGTATGATGTGTTCTGAGGGTCTACTTCACTTACCCGACATCGCACAACAGACATGCAAAACACCGAGCAGACAACCCTGACATTTCACAACACCGAAAATGCACATACCCCCAACCCCCTACACACACACACACACACACACACACACACACACACACACACACACACACACACACACACACACACACACACACACACAATACTGACACTTCAAAACCCCGACACCTCCATAAAACATGCACAACAAAACCCAGCCACTTCCATAAAAATACACACAACACTCAACATAACATTACCTAGTTCCCCCTCACTCACACCCTGCCCACCATCTACACTAAACGAAATCCTTACCACCAAAACAAAACACACACTACAAATAGAAAATCTAAAACACTTACCTTCACATTTCAATTTCTTGCAGGAGGGCTTTGCCCCCCATAACTTAAATATGCCAACTCTTGAGATTGTACTAAATGCCTGTTCCGCTCAAGTTGGACTGTCGACCATTCAAAGTCGGCATTCTGACATGTCAGTCATCGGACACGTTGAGCTTTTTGGCTCTGTGTTTAGTGTGTCAAGTCTACTAAGATTTTGGTAATCTCAAGACCACCCGTTTTTGAGAATCGCTGAGTTTAGAGATGCTAGAGACAGAGTGATCACTGAAGTATTAGCCATTTCTTCTGAGAAGTGTGGGGGGGGTTGGTTGTCCATTTGATCCAGGATGTAGTATTAGATATGGTGGCCCAGAATTGTCTAGAATTTTTGTAGTATCTATTTTGCAAAGACAAGTACAGTAAACTCAGGTTAACCAGAGCTCACGCAACCAGCAAAAAAAAAAAAAAAAAAAAGAAAATCTAAGACATGCAGTACAATTTTTATATGCTGCACTTGTCTGCCCTACCCACTTCCCACGCAGAAACGTATCTTATGGTTTTGAGAGTTTTAATAAAGATAAAGTCAAACCAAACAAATAGTACAGGGTACAGTATTAAACAGGCACATTTTTAAATAGCAACTCTTAAGCAACCAGAAACTAGTTATCCAGCACATACAAATACCCATGGGCGCTGGTTAACAGAGTATACTGTAATAAAGTTTGTCAGTTTTATCCAGCATTTGGCTTTGTATTCTGTTTTATTATTGAGCCATGCCTTCCAGGCTTTATCTCTATTCCTCAGACAGCCAAGGAGCAGGGTTATTTTGCACTCCTTTAAGCAGGGGAGGGGGGTAACATGCTGTTTAGCAGTTTCACAAATATCTTAAGAAGGCAAATATGATAATCTAGTGGCAAGACTTTTAGGATGTTCGTTGCAGGATTGCCATGATGCATTAAACAGTTGCGGGTCAAAGCTGTTCATGCTGTGAGAGGATGTGTGTGTTCCTTGGGAGAAGTATGGCATTCTCTTGTAGCACATAGGAGCAGGTGGTCACCAAGCGTGCTACCCAAGTTGTGGTGACTTAACTAGTGCAGGATGGTAATTGTACCATTTTTCAGGTTGATTCTAGTAGAAAATCACTGACAAGATGAAATAAATTGTACAGGTTAAGTCGTTAACAACCAGTCAAGTCTCACTCCTGAGATGCACAAAATTGCCTAGTATAATATGGTCTGTGCGTACTCAGACAACCAGAATATGGATGTCCTCCACTGTGCAGATATAGTCTCCGGGTGGGATATAAAGGGACTCCACAGACAGTGTATATTTAATCTTAGGTTACTCAAAACTAGTTCAGCAATGAGGAGGGAGGGTACAGGTGATGTAACAGGTTAATGCTGCAGTGCTACATTTGCTAATCCTCCTGCTCTTTTGTTTAATCTAATGGCTCTAAGGATGTTAAAGTCAGGGGGGGGGGGGGAGAACATTTGTGTGTTACTGATAACAATCTTGTCTTAAAGCAGATTATGTCAGGGGAGCAAGATTGTATCCATGTATGCATGTATGTACTTCTGGAATTTTGTTTACAATGCTTCTGGTGCTCATATAGAATAGAGTTAGTTACATTTCTTATTCTGTTGCAAGAAAAATCTTGGTATTTGTGCGGGATTAATTTGTGTAGAAACCTGGTGCCTTAAGAGGGTCCAGGGTTGGGGTAAATGTTACCTCCATACATCCAGAACCCATTTTCCTCCATTTTTGCATGTGAAATTGGGGTGACAATCACTTAGAAGCCAAGGTTTACACTGGCGAGTAGCTAGCCCTGCCACGGTAATTCATCCACACCACACACTCGCAGCTATAACAAATTTAGTGAGTGTGTCCAATTCACCTACCTGCTAGCACCAAGTTAAGTACTACACTTTTAAGACTAGATTTTAATTTTTGTGGCAATAGTACCTTTAAAACTAATATGGAGAATTTTATGTTTAATAAGGTTAGTGTAGAAAATTTTATACAACTGCAGACCTAGACTGAACTGGTTAGATGAAGGGGTTACATTGTAAACATGCGTCTCGACAGTAAATAAAGTAGGGAGTTGTATTTGGCAAGATGTAGAGTAGATTAATAATGTGATAGATTGAGATGTTGCAACACACAGTAGGGAGTGCAAGTTTAGGGTACATTTGGTTTTAAAAGGAAAGCATCTTTAGGTGAAGAGTACAGAACAGATATTAAGGAGTTATTTGTTGGTTCTGTGGAGGAAGTTCTGGATTGGTAGTTTATGAGAGTGGAATAAGGTGAGAAATTTAGAAGATGTTGGGGTGGGTGAGATATGGGGGGTTAAGGGGGAGCACAGTAGGTTGCACCTGGCAATACTGTAGTCTGACAAAGAAAAATAAACCGGAGATTTCATGACTGCAGAAAAAAAAGTTTTTATTCAGTTTAACTTTTATTACCAGTGTTTGCAGTACTTGACCTTCATTACTGTTAAAAGGAAATTGCTCTCTATGCAGCAATGGAAAATATATGTTACAGATTCACAGCAAAAGAAACTAAAGAAAAAAAGTGTGCGTGTGTTGGGAGGGGACAGATACACCACTAATGGAAGGGTAACATATTGGAAAAAGGCACTATTAAACTGGGACCAGAGTTGACAGATTGGTGCTGATTACATACAAATCCACACGTGCCTACCTGTAGTGATCAGTATAGCAACAAATCAAATACCAGTACAATTAAAAACAAAGGCATGAGAATAAAACTTAAGATTGATTACCTACTACATTACTGTTATGTAAGAAAGCCAGTCTTCTCTTCATGCCCACCAAAACAGCATTGGACAAAAATACTCACTCAGGTCACCAGCAAGAAGAACACTTCAGAATTAGGTAGAATAGACGTGGCTCAGATGTAAAAAAAATTATGCAAGCTTGAATTAAATCAAGAAAAAGGAAGGGCACCCTTCTCTACATACCAACTAAAACAGTTTTGGCACAGAATATTGATACGACAGTAAACTGAAAATTCTCAGTGGGCGAGTGAGACAAGGCTCAAGATGTAAAAAAAAAAAAAAAAAAATTGGAAAATGCTACTAAATTTAAGAGTATAGTGAGGTATACCTTTAAATAGCCAATTAGCTAGCACAACCTCATCATACACATCAAAAATCAAACTAGTATGAGCTTATGAATTAAACATTAACAAGATTTAACACAATGATTTATACTATGATAATACAACTGTTCTACC
>NC_056741.1:474926457-474943957 GCF_019279795.1 Protopterus annectens | reverse complement strand
AAAGGGGTAACCAGAGCAGGCACAGGTGCAGGCAGGATGGGCCAGGAGGAGGAAACACCACCAGGTGGGACACACAGGGCCATGAGGCACAAACAGCCAAGGACTGAAGAGTCCACATGGAAGGACCAAAGAGGAAACAGAGGACCAGGAAAGAACTTACCAGCGGCAGAGGTGGCATAAGTAAATTATGAATGACCAACTAGCTGATAATGGAGATGTGTACCAGAGGCAGGGCAGTGAAACAGAGGTGCTATGGATGAGAGCTGCAGGAGCTGAAAACACAGTAAAAAAGAAATATAAAATATGAATATAAAGAAAAATAGTGCAGTGTAGTGCATAATGTAAAATAAAAGAAATGAGAGTACAGTATTGCTGATACAAAAAGTATGTGATGACAAGTAAACAAAAACATGAATAATGAAATATGTCTGAAAAAAAATGCACCTGTAATAAAATAGTACACAACCTGCAGCAGGCTGAAAAGTACAGCTGCAGAAGATGATGAAATCACATGTGTGAAATATATCCCTGTGGAAATACTGAAACATGACAGAAGTGAGACTGCTGGAAAGGATTGTAATAACTACTGGTAAAACATGTCAATAAAGCCTAGAAGTACCATCCTGAATAGTAAAATGAAAGCAAGTGAGAGAGTGTGAGAAAGTGTCATGAATCCACCAATACAGTAGTAATAACCCCTGAATAAAGTATACTGCAGTCAGACAGAATGAAATGCATGTGAGACAGAACCAAACAGCAAAATCTGTTCAAAGTGTTGCTGCAGCTGGAATGTGTATCCCAAAATCTGGATATGTTGCTCTCAGTCTGCAATATGCAGATAGGATGATTGTCTGATATACCAAACATCCTCAGTTGTCTATAGCTATATAAAGCAAATGCAGCAGGATGATGTAGCTGAACTAAGCCAGATATGAATGTGTATGAACAATAAAATGTATATTGATGTAGCAGTAACAGTCCTATCACCAAGTTGAAGTAGTTATCATATAGGAAACTGTAGTTAGAACAGTAGTGTGTATATAACTGTAGCTATTAGAAATGTACAGCATATGTATTGGTATTCGAAGGTGTTAATATTTTTCTTCACCCACCCTATAACCACATATAACCCATTCCACGAAAATGGTATGTGCAATCACAATTAACACCCCTGGACATTTGTCCTGTTGGGTCATATATTTTTGCATGTCTGTTGATGCATCTGCCCTGTGCATACATCCAAACCTGATGGCCTGTTGCCATCAATCAACCCTGCATGTTGTTGGACTGTGTATTTCTGTTCAAATTATGCATGTGTTATGCACGCTGTTCAATGGTGTGAATATCTGGGTGCTTGGTTAGTGGGAATACTCATGCATGCTGTTACAACTAATTGCGAATGGTATTGTGTGTCACTAACCCAAAGTGTCATGACATAATGCAAAACATAGACGACAGGGAAGGCGGGTTCCAGCGACCCACCTCTCCCACCTCAGCTGGCGAGTGCACCTGGCACTAGTGCCCAGTCGGCCCTCCTCCGGTGGCCCTGTGCCACCTGCGGGTGGAAGCGCTGCAGGATGGGGCTCACCCTCTGCAAGTGCCGGGAGGAGAGAACCACCACTCACCCTCCGTAGCGTCCGGACTGTGGTGCTGGGAGATCGGGACTCTGTTCTTGAGCCCCACGCCAGCTTGAGGCACGGTGGCACAACTAACGGGCATGCCTGTTGCCCGCCTACACAGCCCCAGCACAGCCCCGCCCTGGGCAGTGAAGGAACAGTGGCAACTGCCTATGGGTGGGAATATCAGTTCCACTGTTGCCATCTGTGGGCTCATGGGCTCTGGATATCCAAACCTCCCTCCCCGTCAATTGTGTAACCCCCACATGTCATACACGCCCCTGTATGTTTGTCTTGTCTGTTAACCTACCCAACCTACCTCCCCAGCTGTACCGACTTCCCTTCACCTGACATACCACTCTCACCTGAAAAAAAAAAGGGCACTCTGTACCCACAAAAATTACGCCCATACATAGCTGCCCATTCGCACAACATGTCTGGACATGGAACCTATCAATTACAATTGGCTGTACAACAAGTATTATTGTTGTCCTGACACCTCTCTCAGGGTGGAAGGTTTCAAATGTCACACCAAATTACATACATATGCACAGCTGTTGCTGAAAGAAATGGGCAGCTATGGGCCTTACCTACATCCCTCCTGCAAAACCCAAGCTTGTTTCCCTACTGTCTTACCCTCTTTGTGACCCCTTTTCACCACTTTCCTGTCTCCCCATTTTCTTTCTTTCAAAGAAAATAGCTGGTGTGAAGAGTAGCACGTTTAAGTGGTTGTAAGCGGTGTGAGCTGAGCTAACGCGCGCATGCGGGAGCTCAAACCAGCGCTAACCCGGTTACAACTGCTTAAAGGTGCCTTAGTCACTTTGATTGACAGGTCCTGTACTCAGCTCAAAAGCAAAATAAAATCCCACTGGCAGTCCCAGACCGAGGACCTTGGAAACAGTAGTCTGCATGATTTACCACTAAGCCACAACTCTTATACAAGAAAATTGTGCTAAAATAAATATATCATGTAATAGTAGGAATGAATGTAAAGGAATATAGGATGTGTAGTACACAAAGCATGTCATTTAGAATTACTGTCAAAACTAGTGGATTTCCATAATAGTAGTGTGTGAACAGAAACAGCCATGCTAGTTGGTAGCTAGTAGGTAATAATGTCACTGTAGCACCTTGCAAGCCACACACATACTCACAGCAGGATAATCACTGCCCATACCCCACAACATCTTACAGGAACACATCCGGACCAAGTAATAAAATATGTGGAGCAAAGGCCCAAAACCAGGGACACATTACAAATAATGTTACTCTTAGTAACAGGGTCTGCATTTTGTGGGATGTTTGGAAGGGTATGAAGTCTGAAACTTGAATGTTTGTCACAATATTCTGATTTGAGCCCAGAGTGATTTGCCAGGAAAAAGCTGTGCATGAGATATTGACCAAAAAATGAGGCAGAAATGTGGACAACCTGCAAATATTTGTACACATGAGAGGTCTGACACCACCATATTTGAATAGTTAAGAGCCTAGACATAGCAAGAGTGAATGACTTACAGGGATGCCCCACAGACTCCATGTGAAATGTACAAACAGTAGGCAGAAAGGTGTAACACATGCAATGGTAACTATGGAGTCCTGAAAGTATTCACCACTTGCATGGCAGAAAAAGTGTAGTAATACATATGCTCATGCTAACCCACAGTCACAACTGCAGCATACCAGACATTTTAATGGGTGTACCCCACTGATATGTACCATTCCATGAGGCAGATAACAGATGAACCTGAAAGTCTCTGGGCCTGCTCAGCAGCATACTCAAATACCCTAATAGATGTCAAGGCCCACACCATGGCCAGACCACACTGCATGCTGTAACACCCTAGCAGATATAGCAAGCATTCCAAGGTGTGAATGTACATGGAAAATAGGAAAGCTACAGCAGCACACTACAGTCAAGACACCTAGCAGGCATACAAGTAGTGACTGTAAAGGGCAAATATTGAAGCCTTAGCAACAAAGTGCAAGCAAAGTGAAAGGAAAGCACACACACACATTAACAGTAGTAGTAGTTGTAGGTGTCAGTGTACATACACAGTTAGTACAGGAAACTGGAGAAATGAATGGAGGAATGTTAATCTACAACACACCTGGAGAGAGATACCAACCTTTACACTCACAGAACATTGTCCACAGCATAACAGCATGGTCCCTGCCCTTAAAATCTGAAAGGGCTATGCCTATCTCACGTACCTTTTTATAGCACTGTTCTGAAATCACAGTGAGAACTGCAATCAGTACACAACTTAAATGCTGGCTAACAATTGGTGCAGAGGCCATCACATGGACATATGCAGATACCTACAAATGTATGCTGTACTCCAGTCCACACATGCAATACTTTCATTGCACCCTGAGGGACGTGAGACAGAGAGAGAGAGAGAGAGACAGAGAAAATACACAAACAAAAATTGCAGCAACAGCCACCTGAAAGCTGACAACTGGGAAGTGGAGCAGCAGGACAGAGAACCAGACACACAAGCAGCTGTGTCAAACACAGGTAATGTAAAGTAATACTATAAAGGTCTACATACTGTGAACCCTCCATATGTGTCATTGGTCTGTATCCATATGTATATGAAGATGTGTAAAGGGCACGGACATACAGCAACTATCAGTGAAGGCTGTACATACATTTGTATGTCAGAGCATCTATGTGCACATATCAATGTAGGTTGTAGTGCAATGTACAAAGTAGGTTTCACAGTTATGTATGTTTAGCAGTATGTTAGTGTGTGTATACAGTATGGTAGACAAACATGTTGATATACCTGTCTATCATATGGATATTATATATATATATATATATATATATATATATATATATATATATATATATATGATATGCATATATGTATACATACATACATACATAGAGAGAGATGTAGAAATACATAGACAGATGTAGATAGATAGAATATGTACAAACATATATATGTAATGCACACATACAGATATAGATATATGTAGATACATATACAGACTGATCTGACTATCTACAGGTATGATGTATATGATGACCTGCAACACCCTGTCCCACTCTGTGCCCCCTCCACATCTATAGCAATATGTATATATATATATATATATATATATATATATATATATGTGTATATGTATACAGACATATATATATATATATATATATATATATATATATATATATATATAGAGAACATATACACATACATACACTACATACTATACATACATAAACACCACAACATAGCATACACAACACACACACCACAACACATATATAGACACCAGAGAGAGAGATGAGGGCACCTGAGTGAGGCACATGTACAGATACAACACAGACAAAGGCATGGAGTGAATGATAGTCACAACACACACCCTGCACACACCAGCACAGGACCACACATGACCACAGATATGGACACAGTGACACCACCACACATACAATGCACATGATGGACACACACCCACACATGAGTGCACAGGACAGCATACAGGACAACACCAGACCCATACACAGCACACAATGCAGAATGGACACACACAGCATGTACACACACAGACACATACACACAGAGTTATATACATGTATGTATAAATGTAGTATATGTGAGTGACTGACACACAGATAGAAAACAACATGACACACAACTAGGAACACACAGAATACATGTAGGCATAGCAAACACCAGAATGGCAAAACCACTGCATGAGTACACCACATACTGGTGTGAGGAAGGAAAGGTGCACACACCACTGAAAGACATACACACCAAAGTTTGTAGGGGAAAATGCTGTAGCCACACCCCATAGCCAGAAAGGTAATACAACAGTGAGTGGCACACAGGGCACTGCAGGCCAGTGCACATGCACCTGAGTGGACAGCACAGTCAGAGCATTTATATGAGCCACAGAGCAGGACACAGGCCCACCATGTGGTGCCTGTCCCTCCATGAGGGCCACCTGGCCACAGCAGTGCAGGTGCAGCTGCATGCCATGTGGAAGGTGTCACAGGTGCAGGCATGCACCTGCCACCACAATGGTCAGTGCCATGATGAGGTGTAGACATGGCACAGGGAGGACACTGAGCATGTCAGGTGTGTGCATCACAGACCATGTGGACAGGTCAGCCCTTGATTTCTTGCTGCATGTGGACATTTGATGGACAGAAATAGCATTTAATGGACAGACATGTCCTTTGACATGTCTGAGCACAGTCCAAGCAGTATACTGCCATGGACAGACACCACCAGACAGTGCAGCTGGGGTCCAGGCAGCCAGAGCACATGGATCCCCAGCACACAGCATGCAGGCCCATGGAATTGTCATGCATGGTTGTGGCACAGACAGCAGCCAGGTATATATGTGCCATGCACCAGACACTGAGTGCAGACATATGCTGTTTATTCATATGCCCATGGCAGGGGTGGTGAGGATGCCAGGGCAGTTGTGTGGACATGGAGGTCACGTGTGGCATGTAAAGAACCTGCACAGAATCAGACATGTGGTGTTCTGACCCAAACTTAGTGTGAGGAGGTATGGAGGGCTGCCTTACAGTGGTGCTGGTTGACATCATATACATGTATCTGGATAGACAGACAGAGGCACAATATATATATACAGAAGTATGTACATAAATACTGTGTATGAGTGTAAAGTAAATGTAGGTGTGTAATATGTGACATAGTATCATGTTGTTAACAGTACTGTGTGCTATAATGGGTATATCATGCCTGACAAAGACAGTACTGTTGTCTACACCCAGTAATACCCATAGTGATCATCTGCACAGTGGCATACTGGTGGTGGATGAACAGAAGGCTACATAATAGGCACTGGGATGGTAATGAATGTATTATAGCAATGATGGACATGTACTGCAGTGGCATGTTCCCACAGGACTCTGCAATGCAGGTTTGAGGTGCAATATGTGTGCAGTACTACAACATGGTACAGGACACACAGGAGCACCCAACAGTACATTTGCATGCTACAGCCCCACACAGCAACTGTCACAGGAGGGAGAGTCCCATACATGCAGGGATACGTGTGGCAGGCAGCATACATCCATGTATGGAACCACTGGAGTGCTCAGTGTCTGTTATTTGACAAGTGTATTACTGCAGGTATGTGCACATGTTTCCATAGTTATTGTACATGACAGTACATGTGTGTACACTTGTGTGAGACTGACCTGCCATCTGACCCAGTATTTCATGTACATGTGCATAGTGCCTGCATATTTGCAGTGTTACCTGGAAGTGACCTTGTTTGTTGTACATGACTGCAGTGCACTGTGCATGTTTGCTTGCATTCCCTGAATACTGATACCTGCATGTATAATACAGAGCTTCTGTGGCTGTGCACATCTGCATGTTACATATGTATGTCCATGTCTCATTGACATGTACTGTTTGTCCTGTTCACATGTGCACCTGTGACATGTGCATGTGCTACCTGTGCATGTGTGCATGCATGTCATATATGTGCATGTGTGCAATGCATGTGTGCACACACTGCATATGTGCATGTGTGCATGTGTGCACCTGTGCATGTGCATGTGTGCACCTGTGCATGTGCATGTGTGCATGTGTGCATGTGCATGTGTATCCATGTGCATGTTGCAGGTCATGCACCACCTGTGCATGGTATCACGGTGGTGGCATGCTGGTGCACTCTGATGGTACCACCCACATGGGCATGTGGGTCTGTGCAGTAACAGATGCCTGGTTCAGGCATGGGCATGCACTACAGTTATCCCATCACATGCTTTGTGCCAATGTCATCCACTGGAGGGGATATTGGACACGATACATTACCCTCCAGGTTGGTGGCAACAGCACCAGCATCAGAGATACCCATGCACAACAATGGGTATGTCCAGGATCCTCACAGCATCTCCCACCCACTGCATGCCTCCTGGCAGGGTACATGGGTCTCTCCAACACCTGTATATGGGCAGCCATCCCCATGACTGGGAGCTGACTAGCTCCAACACCCAGCCATGACTTCAGAATATGAGCTCATGATGGAACATGTTACCACTCCCACAACAGGGGCATACTGACCTGTCATCACCAACATGGGGACTATATACCCAGACCAGAAGTGTATCACTGGCAGCAGCCATGACAACCACTGTATTCACATTGCAGCACAGCACCACAGTGCTGTCTGCATTCACATCCCATGGGGTGGCCTCAGTGGGCCTGGACAGGCAAGCGTCTCTGTAACACATTCATGGACACCCAGAATGCTGGTCATGTGATCAATCAGACAACCCCAGGCAGGGCCTGTCTGGTGCAGTACACACACAATGGCAGCCATGTGGATGACATCCCAGTATGACATCACTGATAGTATTGCACAACACAGGCACGCAGAAGATTGTCCACCAGCTGAGGCTATATGACACTGATACACATCCAGTTGTGGTGGTATACCCAGATATGCCAGGGTGTCATGTCATGCACACACTGCATTGCCAACACTCTGCTGACAGGTTACATTACACAACCAATATGTATCAGCAGAGTGTTGCTGACTGATGTGGCAGGTCAGTCTCTCCGCAATACACACTGCATCATGAAGACATGTTTGTGTCTACATGCCCAAGGGTACACCAAACATAAAACACTGCACCACCTTACTACATATGTAATGAGGGTACATACACATGGTTCACAAAAGGTGGTATTAGGATCCTGGCATATTGCATAGTACATACTGGTGCAGGTATGAAAACATATGGTCATAAATAGATATTGGGGCAGACATGGTCATACATGGCTTTGGGCAGTTGCCCCAAACCTGGTTGATTTCTTTGAAAGTCACCTGCATTGACAGGGAAGGTGGTCACACAGCCTACTGGACCTGCAAAGCCTCACACAATACATGCATTCTAGAGATGTCACCAGCTTACAACATGTCACTAGATGGATTGCACATGGCTCAGGACAGAACCCACATGAGAATACATCATGTCCAAACCAGTTACAAGTGTGTCCCACAATGACCTGGGACCTCTTTGTTGTAAATATTTATGGAGGTACAGGCTACATGGAAGGACTGTCACCAACTGCAGATGACTGCAATTGCCATAATGTCTCCAGCCACACAGCATTAAATCTGACAGACAACTGTGCATGCCTTCATGTGCAGGTGATGTCATCCCTTTGGCATGCGCACATGTGCTCCATTAAGTCATGTTTAACCCATGTCATTCTATTTGACACTACATGTTGGCATATTACACTATGTACATTGATAACATGTGCTCTTTACTCATATAGGCATAATTGACATCTGTTGGGATGTACCTACCAACAAGGGTATAACTGAAAGCAGTATCACAGATATCACTCACAGATGCAGGCTTACCCACCCACGGCATACTGTTCAGAGGCACTCAGCCTGTTCAGATACTTGTATGTTGCCAGCACTGGAATATGCATGCTGCACCTGCACACACACACTTTGGGACTCCTCACCTAAATATGCATGCTAGACATTCATCCCAGACTCACCACTCTATCCCTCTCCAGTTACAACATTGCTCTCAGGGAACTTATAGTGGTTACAATGGCACCTTCTGTTCACTGTTGACAAGGTACACATACACGCTTCATATATTTACTGGATGCATGTTGCCAAACATCTGTTGCTATAAATGCTGCAGATGTGCTTCCCCTGTGCTATCACAGGCACACACATGGTGCATTTGAAAGGTCATGCACACCATGGTACAGTTGTGAAAGTGCCATTTGTCACAGCTCCACATTACACAGTCAACCTACACATGCACAAACACATGTATGAGATGGACCACTGCAGGGGTGCATGTACTGCATCTCAGTGCTGAAATAATTGTGACTACCATCTGATTTACCTACACACAGCAATACAACACAACACACTTGCATTGCATTCAAAGCATCCTGCCTATTTATGACACCTCAGAGGATTAGTGGCAGGTTCCAACACATCAGTAACACACACCTGCCAAACACACACTGACACAGACAAACATGTACAGTTGTGTTATCCTATTGCCAAAGGGTACCCACCACTGGACAAAACACATATATGTCTGCACAGTTCACCCTACAAGCTAATATGTATGCAGGCATATATAGACCAACATTGTTGCCACTACCTTCTCCTGCTGTACTTATAGGGTGCTGACATCATCAGTGTTTAGAAAGGGAATGTGCATCCTGTAGTCTGTTCCCTAGTTGCCAAAAGGACATTTCCTCACACACTAACCCCTCACAAACACACACACTTGCCATTTGCAGGATTCAAACCCCTACCTAACTATGTTATGACACTTGAGACGGACATTAGCAGAGCGCTATTCGCATTACTGGGAGGTTTCTCCTGCTGTACTTATAGGGTGCTGACATCATCGGTGTTTAGAAAGGGAATGTGCATCCTGTAGTGTTTTCACCTAGTTGCCAAAGGGACATTTCCCTCACACATAACTCACACACACACTTGCCATTTGCAAACCCCTACCTAACTATGTTATGACACTTGAGACGGACATTAGCAGAGCGCTATTCGCACACTGGGAGGTTTCTCTCCTGCTGTACTTATAGGGTGCTGACATCATCAGTGTTTAGAAAGGGAATGTGCATCCTGTAGTGTGTTTTCCTAGTTGCCAAAAGGGACATTTCACAGACTTGCACACACACCAATCACTCACACACACACTGAGCATTTGCAGGATTCAAACCCCTACCTAACTATGTTATGACACTTGAGACGGACGATTAGCAGAGCGCTATTCGCATTACTGGGAGTTTCTTCTCCTGCTGTACTTATAGGGTGCTGACATCATCTGTGTTTAGAAAGGGAATGTGCATCCTGTGGGGAGGCAGACGCACACACTCTGGCTAAGCTTTCATTCCCTAGGGCAAACAGCCTAGTGTTGACCTCTACACCCATATGTTTAATTGTCAAATGCACATTATTTGTTGCTGATAGACTGTTTGCATCTTTATTGCCATAGCATTCCCTGTTTGTATGAACAACTTGTGCATCTGTGGAAGATGTTTGCATATGGGAGGGATCCACTATATCACGTATGTCTCTGTAGTCATTTAACTGTGTGCACTGGGCAGACTGCTGTAATGTGGTTGGTTCCTGGAATAACACATAAAATACCAGATATGTGTGGCCAACTGCTAAACTGAGATTTGGCCTAAGTGTGTGAGCATGCCCAGTTCAGCCTTCCCATGGCATGTTGTCTGACATATGTCTCATTTATCAAAGTGTGTGAGCATGCCCAGTGTGAGCATTCCATATGGACTCTGCAGCCCACCACATTTGTGGATGAGTGTGAACTTCAAATATCACCCGCTTATGGTTGTGTGTGTGTCATGTTGTGTAGTTACTGTACAACTGCTTTGTGTGTGAACACAACAGGATTATACTGTGCCTGCAGTGTTTGCATGGGATACTTTGCATACAGTTGTCAACATCCTTTCACACTGACCTAACACTGTAGTACTGTATAGTGTACTGGTAGTACTTTGACTGTGGTGGACAGTATCCTGGGCTTTAGTGCTATCACTGCTTTACATTTCATAGTGAGCACAACAGCCTGGTTAGGGGCCAGTTGTGCACATCTGACCATGTTGCATTCTGTTCAGATATGAACTACTTAAACCAGGCTTGTCCAACATTGGTAGTGTATTCCACAACATAGGTGTACATTTGCAAACACTAGCGATGTGCCCTTGTCCATGTCTAATGCTAGTTGGAGAGTGTGTTTGCCCTTCAACACACATTGTAAATGAGTTTGCCATGACATATGTCATGGTTAGTATACTGTGCCTCTGTCTACCTGTGACATGACAGTGATACCCAGGATAAAGCTACCATCTCCCATCCACTCATCAAGATTCCTATTGAGGAAAATTGATAAGTGACTCTATGGGTAGCCTGTACTGGGAGTTCACTCATGGGTGGGGGTGGCTTCTGTGTTATGGATCATGCAGTACAGCTTGTCCTATGTAAGTCAGTTCTGGGGTTCAGGTGTCTCATGTGCATAGCTCACTGCCATTCAGATTGTACAAGGTGCAGCATGTTTATTGATTCCAGCACATGGC
This sequence comes from Protopterus annectens, assembly GCF_019279795.1. Classification (NCBI taxonomy): domain Eukaryota; kingdom Metazoa; phylum Chordata; order Ceratodontiformes; family Protopteridae; genus Protopterus; species Protopterus annectens. The sequence goes on along the minus strand of NC_056741.1, from coordinate 474,932,229 downwards.
AACACAGGCAACACAGTTTGATCAGGCAACACATGGCATCTGTGCAAGCTCTGATACTCCTGGTGAGGTACTGTTGGGGACTTTACAGTTGATGAAGGTGTCTGCTGAGGTACATCCCACAGGGGCTATTGTAGTCAATTGTACCGCTGATGGAGGATGACTGCAGAGCCACAATGACCTCCCCTTATCTAGATCTGACAACCTTCATGATTAGGTGGGTATATGGTATGTTTCCGTAAACACTACAGCACATATTTATCCAATGCAGGATATCTATCACCTTGTGTCCCCAGGTCTCATTACATGTTAACTACATAATGGGTTAACACCTATGTGGTAATTGGTGGGCACTTACTGTATATCCACGGGGGTTGACTATACACTTTTCTGCAATTAGCTTGCTGACATGGCTATGGCACCAGTTGTCTGTTTCTATGCGGCCCTTTTGTGGGATGCTTGTGTCAGCTGGTGGATCATATATGGTGAGCAGTTTGTAGTCCTCTGCAAACATGTTCAGACACAGTCCTTCCATGTTTGCCTGTACCTATGGGACATATATACCAGACGAGGGAGATCCCAGGACCAAGCCTTGTGGGATGCCAGTTATATCTGGTTTGTAGTCTGACATGGCTGCAGCATGTCTGACCATGTCTGTTCTGTCCTTGGTCTGGTTTGCAACCCCTCTACTGACATGGGTTTATATTTAAGCTGGTGAGCTATCTATAATGAACATGTAGGGTATTGTATAGAAGCCTTTGCAAGGTCCAGCTACGCTGTGTGGACCACATTGCCCTCATCAATGACCTTAATGACTGTTTCAATTGAGTCAAACATGTTTAGGGGCAGGATCTGCACTTAGAAGCCACACTGGGTAGGGTCCGTGCCAGTAGGTCCCCAATATCTTTATTTTTGTGGTACATGCTGATCCTTTCCATAGCTGTGCAGACCAAGCTTCTCAGGATTCTGGGGTGGTAGTTTTCAGTATCCATTCAGGCAACACCTTTGTTGAGAAGGACCACTGTTGTTGTACACTGCTCTTTGGGTACATATTCTGTGGTAAGGCTGACATTGAGCAGTAGTGTGGTTTGGCATTCCATTCATCTTGGAGTCCATGTTGCACTAAGCGCAGGACACCATCTGCTGCTGTGTGTTTTGCTTTGTAGATGTGGCTGTTACCTCAGCATCTGCAATGTCAGGGGCCAGCAGTCTGCTGGGATAGATATTTGCATTCTGGGGGTGCACTGGGGCGCTGCTGCATGTGTGGTGGCATATATGTGTGTGTGTTTGTGTTGTATATTTGTGTGATTCAGAGCATATCTGTGAATTCCCAACATGGTTCCTACCATCAGTTGTGAAAGCCTTGGGATTATCCTTAGTGTCCTGTACAATTTGTATCTTCATAGGTTCATAGGTTCATACTAAGCTATCCACCCTAGGGCATTTGTTAGCCTAGCCAGAGTGTGTGTGGCTTCACCCCTTGCTATGTGAATATTATGGCCATTTATGATTTGCTTTGCTGTGCCTCTGTCTGGACATGACACAGTGAAGACCCCAGTGTAACTCTACATCATCCATCCACTTGGCAAGATTCCTGTTGAAGAGTGTCAGTGAGGGGCTCTGCCTAACATGGAGTGGGATTCTGGTCCAGGGTGTGGGAGCCCCTGGATTATGTATCTGTCCCTCCAGCACATCCTATTTCATTATTTGTTGAGGTTGACATCTCTCACAGCTCCGATGGATTTGAGTTTTCTGGGGTGGAGCATGTCCATTACTCCTGTGTTGGGCATGGCCTTCTACAACAGGCATGCAATGCCTCTGTGTAGGCAGTATGTGACTGCATTCAGCTGGGGTGTCTACAGCCAGGCAGCATATGACATATATTTGAGACCCTTTATCCTCTTGGTGAGGTACCTTTGAGGTCTTTCTAACTGCTGCAGGTGTCAGGTAAGGTACATCCCATATGAGGCATTGTACTAGATTATGGGTGTGATAAGAACAGTATAGGGGCACAATGACCTCTGTTGACGTAGATGTGAATCCTTTCATGATGGTGTCAAATGTAGACAGTCTTCCTAGCCACATTGGCAATGTGGGTGTCACATAACAGGTTACTGTCCACTTGTGTCCCTAGGTCCCTGATTACTCCTTCCATACATAATGGTTTACCACCTATGTGGTAATTTGTGAGTACCTTGTTTGGTATTTGGTGGGACATTCATACTGTCCAGTGTCTTCAGGACTGGGTGGGGTTCCTGTGTGTGTGAGTGTGGTCTGTAGCATGCTACAGACTGTACAGCAGTCTTGCCTACAGTTAGTTGCACATGGGTGGACTCCAATGCCTTGTGCATTGTCAGTTACCTGGACGTATGGGTGTCTGTGCTGAATATGGATACTCACCCTCCTTTTATGTTTTGTTCCAGGTTTTGGGGCCATGACACATGATATGTGGTATAACCTGGTAGTGCTGGTGTGCTGTCAGGAGGCTTGCAGCAGGTTTCTGTCACTGCACAGACATCGATGTTCTCCATACTGGGGATGGGCCCCAGAGCAAGCCTATTGAGGGTTACCCATCTGGCATTGGTCAGCATTACCCCTATGTTTCTTCCACTTATGTTTTCTAGGTGGTGGGTCAGTCTTTTCAGCCTTGCCTACAAAAGGCTCTATGGAGGTGGCAAAGGCCTTATCCAATATTCAGACGCCAGGGTAACAGGTGCAAGCCATCCCAACAGCATGCGTGGCTTGTCAAGCATGACATCCCAAGCAGACAGACATTGGATCCCTTGGAATGACACCAGTAAGTGTGCCACTTGCTATGACTGATCATTCCGTGTTTGTACTGTGGCATTATTCTTGGTGAGGGCAGGATGCTGCAAACGGTGAGTGTCATACGCCTGGACTACATAATCAGAGAGCTCATCTATGTCTCTTTTCATGTAGTCTAGGTACATCTCAGGTCATTCACACCAGCATGGACTATGACTGCATCATATTTCTACTTGCTTTGGAGTGACCTGCATACTGTTATGTGGCAGCATTGTGGCAGCCTACAGGCAGCTTACTGTACCCTTTCCCTTGTTCAGTCTGGTGTGGGACAGCAGTGTGTCTGACTATGGAGTCACATATTACAACTGTATCAGGCATGTTGTTTCTCCTTCTGGCCTGTGACTGTTTGTCACACCAGCTTTGTGTACTATGTGTTGCATGTGCTATATTTGGAGGTTGTTTGATTGGGTGTCTGCTTTGGAGGCCTCTGTTGGTGTGTGTGTTTGTAATTTGTGCCTCCGGAATGTTTTTCTGTGTTTATGTGTTTGGTTTGCATTTGTTATAGGTCTATGTGGGGCTGTGTTTGTGGTGTGTGTGTGGTTACCTTCTCCTCCTGGCTCGTTTTGGGAGTACTGAGTTGAGGAGCTCAGCCTCCAGTTTGGATAGATGGTTGCATCTCTCACATATATAGTGGAGTTGGTTGTCTGTGTACTTGGGGCAGGTGTAACATTGCCTCAGGATTCACAGATTCAACTTGTTGTGGCTGGCCTTAGTGGATTGTGTGGACATATTGCCATACTACTGATCAGTTCATTGTTTATGTTTGCTCTATCATGTAGTAGCTTCCTCATTCTCTTGCATGGTTTGGTTATGGCTGGTGTCCACCATGCCAGATGCAGGCGGCATTGTGTCTTGTTTTAATTTAGGATTGCATAATCCAAGCATTCCTGGCAGTGTTCATGGAATGGCTGTATTACAGGTTCTGAGGTGTGGCCCATATTTTGCACCTGCACAGGACCTTTAATGGATTCCACATCAGTTTGGAGGAGTGCAAATATTGCTTTACACATGTTTTTCACTGTGGTTTTCTGGCCAGGGACTGTGGTCAGGATGTGTATATCCAATGTGATTACTCTATGGAGTGAGGGATACACTTCTCATCTTGCCATCCAGTACCCATGTTGCTGATTATCACATCCAGTATGCTTACCCCTCTTGTGGGAGTATGTTGTTCCTGGGCCTTTTGGTTTATGGATTCTATGAACTTTGTCCTACACTGTTGGAGCTAGTATAATGCTCCCAGTCTATGTCTGGGTATTTTCAGTCACCCAATATAATGTGGTTTGGAGGACTTGATATATTCATGTATTCCAGCATAGGCCAGGTACAGTTCCTGGTGTGGGACAGTAGTCGCAGGCTATAAACCAGTTTGCCACTGTTACTTGACCATGGCTAGTCCATGCTGCTTGGTACCAACATGGGGTGTGGTTATCCTTGACAATTTATTGCTAGTCACCCTCCTTTGTAGCTTGTTCCATGTTTTGAGGCTGTACAGCACAGTATGAGGTGTAACCTGGTAGTGGTGTTGTGAGCCTTGACCCAGTTTTCTGTTACAGCACAGATATCAACATTCTCCATACTGGGTGAGTTTGACTGCATGACTTCTGGCATTGGGACTTACATCTTATTCTTATCCCTGATACCTATGGAGGTGGTTTGTGTTTTGAGCCTTACCTATTCAGGGCAGTGGTAACAACAGCCTTTGCCAGTATCCATAGCCTGACTGATAGGTGCACGCCAGTCCTAGCAGGTGCATCATGTCATGCTCAGCATGTCATCCCAGACTGGCACACATTGATCCCCTTTGACTAACTGCCAGCCAATTATTGCACTTGATCATCTCATGTCATATTGTGGCATGATGCTTGGTGAGGGTAGGATGTTAGTCAGGGTCCTCAGGTGCATATAGTACATGGTGTTACATTACTTAACACATGGCATTCATGCCTCAGGTGGTGCTGCAGGGCTGCCTCTGTCGGATGCATATTACACTCCCTGTACATGTTTGTGAGCAGGTCATGTCATTTTAGGCATCCCTGTTACTATTCAGAGGTATCATTCCCAGGGTTCCTACTGAGCCAGTGTATGTGCTATGTTGCCTCTTTGCCAAGGCCAGGGCATACTGGGCACTCCTTCTGCCTACTGGGGCAGGCTCAGGTTGTTCCTCCTGTCACGCTCTGCCTGTGATGGCCTTGGGGCTGTTTGGCCAGCCCTATGCTGGTTGCTGCAGCTGTTTTCAAGATCATATTATGTAGCATAGCACATACCATGACAATTTGGGTACATGTAGTTGGTGTACTGCAAGGCTCCACCAGATGTGTCCAGACACGGAACCTGACTTGAGCAGCCCAACACATGCTCTATTACACACGTTTTATGTCTGTTCAGGTGTGTGTGCATTTCAGGGTGTATGTTTGATGGGTGTCATCAGCCACGGCTCCAGTGCATAACCTGCATCCCCCACTAGGTGTCCGTGTGGGATGTCCCCATTGGCAAATGTCTGGTACAGCAGCCAAATGCCAGATGTGGGAATCGGTAGCTCCCAGGACACAGCACACACATTCATTATTATGCCCTGGGCATCACACATGACCTGGCAGTTGATGGAGGGAAGCCCTTGTTGATGTAGGCCCTACCTGCCACCAGCTGGTGCTTTGATGCATGCTGCAGTCTATTGCACCCACTACCTCAGGGTATTCCGCTATTTGCTGGAAGATATGCTGGCCAATACCTCATGGGCATTGGGGAAATATACATGATCAGACATGTGCTGACATGGCATCCAGGAACTGGTGCAGTACCCTGAGGCTGATGCCTGTGATATCCCCATCATATCACCAGTTGGTCTCTGGAAGGTACCTGTTGCTAGTATTCTTAGGCCAACACATACCTTGGTTTCCACTGGGATGGGTTCCTCTGTGTTGGTTCTGTGTGAGGCGTGGCCTGCAC